>NW_024038631.1:797500-807500 GCF_016077235.1 Cyprinodon tularosa
TTTTAATTATATAATACTGACTGGTTAATAATAGATGTTAATTTTACCTGAGGACTCATGTAGGCGTTCAGATTCTGGTTGCCGTATGGGAGGCTAACTCCTCTTTAAATGCTAATTTATCTGATATTTCCTGGTATAAAAACTGCCAGCTCTTTCCACTCTGCTTTTTGCTTCTATCTTTATCAGGTAAACTGATGGATCATTTCCAAATAGGTGAATAAAGCTCAGATATTTGGACTGTTTTTTGTTTACCAGTAGTGCTTTTCATGACATTTCTTAGTACAAATACAAAAAAAAAGATTTTTCCAATGTTAAGCAAATAAATAAATGAAACAGTTTTGAAAATAGTTTAAGAAATAAATGCGTATCATTCCTCTATGGAGCATTAAATAAAAAGCAACATTTTCACCCCCACATTTGATAGTCAAAACAAGGCAGTGTGTCCCTTGTTGCTGTGTCAGCGGGCATCTTTGAATCAGCCTTGTGACCTTTCTGTGTCCATGATTGAATTAAATCCTGAGAAAGTATTGTCTGAGGAAGAATGTTTGTCTGCAGCTGCAGGGCTGTTTTTCTACCCCTGAGATGATTTGAAGTAGCTAGGCATAGCATCATGGCCTAAATGGATGTCAAAACTTTTTGACTTTTCATAAAGTTGCAACATTTATATTAGGTCAAACTCACTGAAGATATTTGAGGAGATTAACAGGGAATTTTGTTAGGTTAACTTTGATTATGCTGTGCTGATTCATTCTGTAAATTCTCTGACATTCTGCTTCCATTTCCTTTACTTTAGTTCATCTTAAAGAACTATGGAGAGAATCCAGACAACTACAATGAACAGCTGAAGAAACTGGAGACCCTGCGGCAGGTGGGTAACATATAAAGCCTAATGGTGTGCTGCATTTTTCCATCACATGTAAAATCCTGCTAGCTCAGAAGTTCAGCTTAAAGCAATAAAGAAAACAAGGGTTTCTGACTTTGATCTTTAAAGTCAACAAAATGTCCGGATTTGTTAAAAGTCTGAGTCTAGCCTCTGAAAGAAATTTCCACTAATCTAAAAGTTTTTGTCACATCATTAAACCTTTCCATGGATTTATTGGATCTGGTCTTAAGTTAGGGTCACTGACGTGTTACAGTACAGATTTACATCTGATTTTACTACGACAAATACAGCAATAAGGTTTTAGCTAGCAAGTAAACCTTGAGTCTAAAATCAAAACAATGAAAGTTAAGTCTACCTGAAAAAAGGCATTCATAAAAAAGGTCTAGACTGTTTTTTAACTTGCATTTTCTATATTGTTTTATTTGTTGTATTATGCTCGTTTGTAATTAAAAAGCTTTTATAAAAAAAAAAGTATTCTTTTATTGATTCCTTTTTTTTTAAATGCTGGCCACAAAACAGAATGAGTCAAGGGTTTAAAATGAAGTAAAACAACAAATCGTGATGCGCATTTTAGTTTTTCTGATCAGTAATCTCTCATTCAGTTGGACATTCATCAACTTTTGTTTAGCAGGTAAAATGTACAGATATTCAAGTTTGTTTTTTTTTATACGCTGTAAGAAGAAGTTTTAAATACATGTAGAAAACAAATCAACTTTACATAAACTAGAAAAGGAGTAAAATGAACAAGATGTTGTAATTTGATGTTTTCTTACATGAAAGAAATAGGGCAGTAGTATTTATATAAACATGTTTATTAACTGTTGCTTCAGTCTTTAACCAGGACTGGCTCTAACTAAACAGATCATATTACCCCTTGTTTTCCAAAACATGTTTTAATATCATCATGATGATTAATGATTGATGTTTTGCAACCACAACCAATTTTTTCACAATCCCATCCTACTGATCTTTGTGTGGATTGCTACCAGCGGATGCGGGGTGAGTGGCAGCCTAGTGGTTAGGGCATAGAGCTTGGAATCCTGAGGTTCTGAGTTCGAGTCCCACAGACTGCCACTCTGGGTCCCTGAGCAAGAACCTTAACCCTACACTGCTCCCCGGGCGCCGCCCAATGGCAGCCCACTGCTCCCAAAGGTTAAACGCAGAAAGTTAATTTCGTTGTTTTGTACTTTTGATAGTGAAATGACAATAAAAGCTGGGGAAAAAAATTGGAACAGGACTATCTGCTTATGACTGCTGATTTCAAAAGAAACATTGGGAAGAGAAGTTATTCAAAGGTTGATGATTTTTTTGTGTGCAGGGTTTCCACTGGTCATTTAAAGTCATTAAATTATAATTTTTTTAATTAAGGTCTTAATTGGCATTAAAATTCATTAAATGGGATTATTGTAGCATTTAAATTGCGTTATTTAAAAAAAAAAGTTTATTAAAACTTTTTCGTCAAATATAAAGAACTGCTTCTGGTTGATCGTAGCCGTACGTTCAGAAAACAAGCTTGAGTCATGGGTACTTGTTGATGGCAATAAAAAATGTTCAAAGAGCGTTAAAAAAAAAAGCATTAAATTAGAGTTACTCATTCCTGTATAAACCATGTAAAAGCCGTTACAGTCCTTTTGTTTTAAAGCTTAATAATGCAACCCGGTTGCTGGTTCTTCTAAGGCTAGAAGTCAACTGGTTCTAGTTAATCCTCCATTTAGTGTACCTAGCCTTTTCTTCTACTTCAAACAAAGTAAAAGGACGTTTAAACATCATATAAAACGAAAGTTACGTATGTAACTACGGTTCTATGAATCCCGGATGACCGCCAGAGAGCGGTGCTGAAAGCACTGAATGTTCCCTTCGGGCATGCGCAGTTCGAGTAATTATACCAACAGAGTCACACCTGTGACACCGGATGACCACTCAGAAGCTATATAGCCTGGTGTCCTCCTTTGCTCTGCTCCTACAGAATCTTCTCGCAAAAGCAAGGATTCTGAGTGACAGAGAAGCTCTGGCGGTCATCCGGGATTCATAGAACCGTAGTTACATACGTAACTTTCGTTCTATTTCATCCCTACTGACCGCCAGAGGGCGGTGCTGAAAGCATGAATGCTAATGCCAACATGTCACAAGGAATCCTAGCACAAAACTACAGAGGAGCCCAGCAAAACCTTGAAAAAGGGACCTACCCAGGGGATGAGGGAGCCCTTGACATGTAGAATGGGAAGGGGGTTGGGGAAGCCCATGAAGCAGCGCACATATAGTTCCCAGGGGAACCCCCTTCCAAAGCACCCCGGGAAGCGGTGACGCCCCTGGTGGAATGTGCTCTCACACCGATGGCAGGACAGTGCCCTCAGGTGGCGGGCAATACACTCACATCCAATGGGGGCAGACCTGTTTAGAAAGGGGGACAGCCTAACCTTGGACCCCATAGCATGGGAAAAAGTGGGCCCGGCGCTCGATTGGGGGTGCTGCAATGTATGCCCCAACGCCTTACGGGGACAACAATCAGACTCTTCTCAGTTTACCAATTGAGGCTGAAACCGACGAGCCGCAATGGCGGGTTTACGGTGAAAAGGAGAAACACCTTAGGCACAAACCAGTATTGGGCCACTAACACCGGGCCCATTATTCCCCCTGAACACCTAGGTGACAGAAAGAGCATGTAGCTCGCTGACCCCTTAGCTGAGACGATAGCCATAGAAAAGCAGTCTTGAGGAAAGCCTTGAGTTTGCTTGTGCCAAAGGCTCGAATGGAGGGGGCACAAGTATGAGAACAATGGCGCCCCAATTGGGGCTCGGGGGGCTCCGTGGCAAAACCTCGACCCCACGCAGAAAAAGTAAAACCATTCATGGCCCCCACTGTACGGTTGTCAAAGTTCTTGAAGACATGAAATTGCTGCAACAAACACTTTAAAGGGTCAAAGGGAGCCCCCTTATAAAGGAGAGACTGGAGGAACCCCAAAATAGTGGGCCCGAGGGGGGAAAGCGGGTTCTCATTGTGGGCAGACCCCAAATAAAAAGAGGCGCCATTGTTAGCATACTGCCCCGGTGGAGGAAAAAGCCCTGCACCAAACGGTTGTCTCACGGGTGTCTAAACACCCGTCAGCCCCCCAGGGGCCATCCCCACAGCTGGAGACGTTGAGGGTTGGGGTCCCAATCTGCCCCCCCAAACGAGCGCAGATCCCCCCTTTGCTGGAAGACGCCAGGATCCCCGTGACACAGACTCCAAAGGCGGGAACCACGGGCCGCCCCTGGCCAGAAGGAGCACCAGCAACTCTGTGGCCCTGCTCGAGAACCCCCCGTAGAGTCGGCCCAAAACCAGGGGGGAAGGGGTGGAAAGGCATACAGGGGAACCGCGGCCATGGAGCCAGTGCATCCTCCCCCATGCGCCCCCCACCCCGGGTTAGGGAATACCTAGGGGCAAGGGTCGACTCCTCTTTGGCAACAGATCTACCTCTGCCTCCCCCAAAGAGGTTCCAGATTATGCGAAACTACGTCGGGGGAAGAGACCACTTCCCCCGGGAGCAGGTCCCTGGGGGATAAGAGTCCGAAAAACCGGTTTCTGCCTTTCCGGGCAGTACGCTGCGCGGGGGTACAAGCGGGGATACGCCCATTCCAGGAGATCCCCGACCCCCTTCAAGAGACGTGTTTCCTGGGCCACCTTGTGGTTTATATGATAAACAACGATTTTGTCTGTCCGAACAGCACTTTTCCTTTCTAGGTGGGGGGCGAAGGCCCCAAAGGGGGCCATGTCACACCCGCAGCTCCAGCACATTTATGTGTTCGGTGCGCTCCCTTGGGTCCCAGAACCCAAACAGCCTGTTTGCCACACGGAAAACCCCACCCCAGGGGCGCATCCGTGGTGACCACCCCCTTCGACACACATTCCCCATTGGAACACCACTGGACAAAAGGGTCCCCTCCGCCAAGGGGCTAGGGGAGGAGGCGCTCCGGGCACCATTAGCCCGCGTGCCTGTGCAGCCTGGGGTCTAGGGAAAGCTTTGAGCCATCGCTGCAAAGGACCGAAAGGAGCCCCAAAAAGGAAAGACACGAGTGACTGATTTTTATTTGCCCAGCATCGCAGGGAAAGGGGATGTAGGGAAACTCCCTGCCATCTAATCGACGGACAAACGGGGTAGTCGTCCACCCTGTGAACAGATGGAGGGCCCATCGGTGCAGAGTCCAAGCATCCCAAAAAAGGTGGTTGTCGAGATAAACCAGACAACTCTTTGCCAAGTTTACTTTTAGGCCCAACATTTACAATGAAGTAGAAGCTGGGACTTTCCCGAGAGGCAGCTACCCGAGAGGGGGCACAAAGAACCAATTCCAGTATGGCAGAATCTTGACTCCGAGGCCCGTAGAGGGAAAAGGGCTGCTTTCACGAACGGTAAACACCCTCGGGGAAGGGGAGAGCCCGAAAGGGAGCACCCGGAAAAATTCCCCAATGGCGCCCCCCAAGGCGAATAGGGGAAAACGGCGTTTCTGCCCCAATAGGACTAAAGTAGCTTCTGCAATCTACTGATTTTAAACCCCTCCCCCACAATGGTTGAAGGACCCCTTTTTTGGGGAGCAGTGGAAGGGAAGGGGCCTTTTAGGGCCGAACAGTCCCTTAGATCTAAAATGGGGCAAAACCGCCGGTCTTTTTGGGCCCAAGGAATATGTGAGTAGTGCCTCGGGGTTTCTGCAGAGGATCTACAGATCGATGCCCCCTTGCCCAGGAGGGCGGAAACTCCGGTCTAGCGCCTGGAAATTTTACCCGGGCTGTGATGATACCCCTTTACCCGGGGTGAGAGGGGGGGCCGCCGCGGAAAAAGGGGCCTGTAGCCCTTTTTTAAGGGGGCAACCACCCCCTGGGTTACGGCATAGCAGCCCCGAAATTCGCTCTGATGGGAAAAATTCCGACGGCTGGCCCGGGGGCACATCTCTATCCCCACGGGCCCCCGGGGGTCTGGGGGGAGGGCGTCCGGATTTGAGGGCCCTTGTCTAAAAGGGGGGCAGATGGCTCACGAAAGTCCCCCTTTTCCCTCTCTGCCGCACATCAGGGGATAGGAACCAAACAGGGCGCCCCCGGTCTGGGGGGTTCCGAACGCTGGGGGTAGTGGGAGGGGGGCCCCCCGCTGGGGAAAGGGAGGTATGCTTTTCGAAGGCCGGAAAGCTGCTGGCTAGTTGACGTGCCTGAGAGTCCGTTTCCCGCCCTCCAAAGCACTGATCCAAACAGTCCCCTGGTACAACCGGGGCCCCCTGAGGGTCCACGGCATCTTAGTCAGAGGAACTGTGCCAACCCAAACCCGTTACGAGCTTTTGGGCAAGGAAAGACAACCCGTCCAAGCTCTCTGGTCATCAGCGCGAAAGGGCCCCAGCGCTGCGTCACTATAACAATCGCCGCCTTGCACCCCCGTGTCTGAAAAAGACAGAAAAGGGGAAAAATAGGTGCGCCCGGGGGAAATTGCCAAGGCGGCCCCACGCCTCCGCTTGTACGCCTTACAGAGAGGTCATCTGTAACCCCACATTGAGTCCCGGGGGGACCGGACATCAGGACCAGGGTTCATTGGTGACCAAAAAAGTGAAGAACAGCTGGTTTAATTGCTGGCATACCCGGGCCAGGCCGGCTTCATGACTCTGCAGGCATTTTACCGCCCCTCCCAGGAGAGATGCGACAGCCTCTGGGTTTCCCCCCAACAGGCTGTAACCCTTCAGGTACTCCTCTGATGGGGTACAGAAAAAGGAGTAGGAGCCCCTTCCCCGTCGAAAAAAGCATGCCCGGCTGGATGCCTTCCTTTGGGGGGTTTTCCCCTCAGCTCTTTAGGGGCCCTAACATGACCTCCCGCATGGGGAAGTCAAAGGGCCCTCCAACCGCACTCTGAGATGAAATGAACCACCCCAGAGGTTGAGAGGACCCTGCCCCCCTCATTCTAAAAATGAGAAACAAGCCCAGAGAGATAACGTTCCCCTACAACCAGCTCGGGCTTGGGGGGGAAGAAGCCCAACCACTGGGAGCGGGGGATCAGATTGCCGTGTCGCAACAAGGATTCATTCCCGCTCTGCGACAACTGCTCCCCCCTTGTGGACAGGCCCCGGTCAGGTTTGGCCCCTTCCCCGGGGGGGGGGACAAAAGCGTGGTCCCACCACGGGCCCTTTGAACGTTGGGGGGAAAACCCCCTGCCCGAGGGCGAAAGGTCCGAGCCTCCCGGGGGCACAACGGGCCCCCGGCCCCCCCTCACTGCATGGGGCATAAAGCGCAGTTTATACAGGGGTTCTCGACACGCCTCCAAAAAGGGGCCATGTCCAAAGGGAGCTGGGGACAGGTCGTGGCCATCCCTGCCTCAGGCAGCCCCACAATCTATGCAGCTGTAGAGCCCTCCATGCGAAGGCCGCAAGGCAAAGAACAGAAAGTTATCGAAAAAACGGAGAGGGGGGGCAAACGCAGCCGTCACCAATTACAGCGAGAAACGAAAGGGCTGCGGCACAAGGACCGATACTGGGGGGGGGGCGAGAACCGCTACCGTCACCGGTATAAAACCAATAAACCAAAAAAAGCAACAAAATTAAACTTATGGAAACTTAAGTTGGAAGTGGAGCGGAACAACGCTGCCGTCACCAATTATAGCGATAAAAAAGAGAGGCGCGGACCAAGGCGCCGATACCGGAGGGGGCGAGAAACCGTACCGTCACCAGGTATAAAAGCAATAAAAAAAAAAAAGCTAACAACGTTGCTGTATGGCAACTAATAGGGAGAAGCGATAAACCGCCTTTACCCAAATTAAAAAGCCCGACCAACGAAAAGGCTGCAAAAAAGGTTGATATTGGGAGAGGGGGGGGGGAAAAAGCTGCCGTACCATTTTAATTAAGCCCGATGAAAAAGGCGCAAACAAAACCAAAAAAGGCTAACAATTAGCCCTTTTCCAACCCTTTGGAAAAGAAGTAGACCACACTTGGTTTGGGGAAAGGGGCGAAAACCCCGGCCGTCAGTAATTATGCAGCGCAGACCGGGGAAAAAAAGGATCAAAAGTAGGGAATATACTGGGAGAGGGGGCGAAAACCGCTGCCGGGCACCAAAGGGATAAAACCAACAAACTAAAGAACTAACTACGTTAGCCGTATATAACTTCGGCAGTGAAGTTATTCACACTGGGAGAGGGGGCGAAAACGCTGCCGTCACCAGTTCGGAACAAAACAGCACGAAGCTGTAGGTAAAAAGCTAAAGTCGTGAGCCGGGAGAGGGGGCGCGGACGCTACCATCACCAGCAAACAACTCACTTACCTTCCGTAATCTTCAGAATCGACCCGTTGCAGCCCTGGGAGGGCGGAGAATAACCGCAACTCCGGTCAAGAGACGGGCTTCAGACAACGGGGAAGTTAGCGAACCGCTTGCGAGAAGAAAAAAGGAGCAGAGCAAAGGATGACACCAGGCTATATAGCTTCTGAGTGGTCATCCGGTGTCACAGGTGTGACTCTGTTGGTATAATTACTCGAACTGCGCATGCCCGAAGGGAACATTCAGTGCTTTCAGCACCGCCCTCTGGCGGTCAGTAGGGATGAAATAGAACTCTTATTTCTTCACTGCTTTTCATTTCCACAGGGACCGCCTGATGGCAGATGATTGAAGTCAAATGTTCAGAGGAGCAGATGAATTATGTCTGCTTTGTGTAACATCTCATCAATTTCTGCTTAGATCCAAGTTGTAAATCAAGTCAATTTTAGACACATGAAAAATACCGAGTCATTTAGGAGATGATACATTTTAATCAGCTTGATTAATGATACACACCAGTATTTTACCTCTGGTGTCTCTTATGTTTTGAAACTTCAGGATAATGAGTTTTAACGTGGCAGAAATCGATTATATTTTTTGACAGAGTGCTGTGAACGTGACCAGGGACTTTGAGGGTTGCAGCACCCTGAGGAAGTACTTCGGTCAGTTGCATTACCTGCAGAGCCGAGTGCCGCTGGGGGGAGGCCAGGAGGCCGCCGTGCCCATCTCATGGTAGGAACTCAGACGTTACACCAACACCGATTCCTTTACAGACACTCAGTCTTTAAGTCTTTACCTTTGAGTTGCCGGCGTTACATTGTAGACTTTGGTCAGGATGAGGACGTCACCAGGCTTCTTAAAATCTGTCAGTCCAACAATTGACAAGATATCAGAACAACTTAATAGGAACAAAGTTGTAATGCTGTTATTTTGTTGTTGATTAGTGTCCTATAGTCTCACTGTGACTCACATTCTTCTCATTTAAATAGTTAAGCTCCCCACCCCCCTTCATTTGAAGGTGATGTAAGCTCTCATTAATCTACAACTCATCTGTTTTAACTCCAGAAAGTGAAAGTGGATTTTTATGCCTAGAAATTTTGTTTCTGATGTTTGTTGTTGCTAATGCGGTGCTCTTAATTTTTAAGGACGGAAATTTTCTCCGGAAAAACAGTCACCCATAGTGACATCAGCTATGAGCAGGCATGCATCCTTTACAATCTGGGTGAGTTAAATCACTTCCTGCAAGTTCTGTTATCAGAGTTTTATTTTTTTAGGAGAAAAGTGACTGCTTCCTAATGGTTTGCTTGTTTTTTAATAATCAGATGAATTTCTGATTCATTAGGCTGTGCTCCAATTAAGCTATTTAAATGTGATCCTATCAAATGATTACCTAAAAATCTTAATAAATGTTAATCTGATTGTGACCTTCTGTTAATCTGATTGTGACCTTATTCATCTAGGTGATCCTTAAAAATTGAATACCAAAAATATATTTGGTATGCGAAATGCTGCTATGACAGCATTTTCAAAGCTGATTCCCCTCATCTTCAGCTTACCGTACCCCTCGAGTTTTGTAGATGATTTTATGTGGACTAAAGTGTTTCTGAATTGATTGGTCATCTGTTCTAAATCGTTTATCTATTTAAGGATCCATTGAAGTTCCATTTTTAGCTTTTTGGCCTTGGCCAGCAGATTTTATGTCTAAGGGTGCATTATAGCATGCACAACCCAAGGAATTGGAAAAAGAAACTGACCCCCAGCATTACTTTATGGTGAGCAGTTTCTTTTCACTTATTCTGGACTGTTCAATGTGGAAAAGTTTCATCAGATCAAAGTACAACATTCATATTAAAGTCTTTGCAGAAT